>NC_136063.1:524309072-524329072 GCF_964261635.1 Lissotriton helveticus
GCTTTCCTATAAGGGCGACCAGATGGCCGAACTTCCCTGGAAGTCCCGATGAGGTGCCATTCGCCGCCCGGATCCCAGCGAGGGCTCCAGGAGGTCGGGTACATTCGCGCCTTGGGTCCCCTCTGTCACCTCGCGTGCACAGATTACAAGAAAAGGGGGTAATTTTCCTCCGGATTACTAGGGAGAAGGGTACGCCCGGACACCCCTCCGAGGCTGGCGGTTCTCTGCCATGGGGACCAGATGGGCTATGCCTGGGCAACACCTCCCTAGGCCACCCGGGGCTTCCTTCCTCCAGGCCAACCGCATGTCAAATTGCCCAGGACGGGCTCCATGGCTCCTGGGCAGTCTTCACCCGGGCGTCCGGGGCTCCATCCAGGCTGACGGCATGGAAAAGTGCCCAGGACAGGCTCCATGCGTCCCGGGCATTCATCCCCCGGGCGTCCGGGGCTCCATCCAGGCTGACGGCATGGCAGAGTGCCCGGGTCGTGATCCATGGTTTCCAGGGATGTCCTCCCCTGGGTGTCTGGGGGCTCCAGGCCGAATGCATGGAAAAGTGCCCAGGGCGGGCTCCATGCGTCCCGGGCATTCGTCCCCTGGGCGTCCGGGGCTCCATCTAGGCTGACGGTATGGCAGAGTGCCCGGGTCGGGCTCCATGGTTTTCACGGTGGCCCTCCCCTGGGTGTCTGGGGGCTCCAGGCCGAAGGCACGGAAAAGTGCCCAGGACGGGCTCCTTGCGTCCCGGTCACTCGTACCCCGGACGTCCGGGGCTCCATCCAGGCTGACGGCATGGCAGCGTGCCCGGGTCGGGCTCCATGGGTCCCGGGCAGCCCTCCCCCGGGCGTCCGGGGCTCCCACCTCCAGGCAGACGGCATGTCAAAGTGCCCAGGACGGGCTCCATGAGTCTGGGACAGTCCTCCCCCGGGCGTCTGGGACACCCGTCTCCATGAGGCCAACGGCATAGGCAAAGTACCCAGGACGGGCTCCATGGGTCCCGGGCAGACCTCTCCCCGGGCATCCGGGGCTCCCACCTCCAGGCCGACGGAATGTCAAAGTACCCAGGACGGGCTCCATGGGTCCCGGGCAGCTTCCCCCGGGCGTCCGGGGCACCCACCTCCAGGCCGACGGCATGTCAAAGTACCCAGGACGGGCTCCACGGGTCCCGGGCATTCCTCCCCCCAGGTCGTCCGGGCCCTAGAGCTCCGGTGGTCCAACCTGCGCCTGAGGCCCAGCCGGGGTCCAAGAGCCCTGCCTTGCGTGGGCAGGAAGTCAGGAACCCCACCGCGAAGGCTTGGGATGGATGGGGAGCTGGGAGTCCTTTCGATCCCGGCCATCTGGTCGCCCGCGATGCTTTCCAATGGGGCGACCAGATGGCTGGGCTTCCCTGGAAGTCCCGATGAGGTGCCATTCGCCTCCCGGATCCCAGCTAGGGCTCCATGAGGTCGGGTTCTTTTACGCCTTGGGTCCCCTCTGTCACCTCGCGTGCACGGATTGCAAGAAAGGGGGGTAATTTCCCTCCGGATTACTAGGGGCAGGGTACGCCCAGACACCTCTCCGGGGCTGGTGGTTCTCTGCCCGGGGGACCAGATGAGATATGCCTGGGCAACACCTCCCCCGGGCGTCTGGGGGCTCCATTCTCCGGGCCAACGGCATGGCTCAATGCCCAGGACGGGCTCCACGTGTCCCGGACAGACCGCCCCTGGGCGTCCGGGGCACCCATCTCCAGGAGGCCAATGGGATGGCAAAGTACCCGGGAAGGGCTCCACGGGTCCCGGGCAGCCTTCCCCCGGGCGTCCGGGGCTCCCACCTCCAGGCCGACGGCATGTCACACTGCCCAGGACGGGCTCCATGGGCCCCGGACAGACCTCCCCCCGGGCGTCCGGGGCACCCATCTCCAGGAGGCCAACGGGATGGCAAAGTACCCGGGAAGGGCTCCACGGGTCCCGGGCAGCCTTCCCCCGGGCGTCCGGGGCTCCCACCTCCAGGCCGACGGCATGTCACACTGCCCAGGACGGGCTCCATGGGCCCCGGACAGACCTCCCCCGGGCGTCCGGGGCACCCATCTCCAGGAGGCCAACGGGATGGCAGAGTAACCGGGAAGGGCTCCACGGGTCCCGGGCAGCCTTCCCCCGGGCGTCCGGGGCTCCCACCTCCAGGCCGACGGCATGTCACACTGCCCAGGACGGGCTCCATGGGCCCCGGACAGACCTCCCCCGGGCGTCCGGGGCACCCATCTCCAGGAGGCCAACGGGATGGCAGAGTAACCGGGAAGGGCTCCATGGGTCCCGGGCAGCCCTCCCCCGGGCGTCCGGGGCTCCCACCTCCAGGCCGACGGCATGTCACACTGCCCAGGACGGGCTCCATGGGCCCCGGACAGACCTCCCCCGGGCGTCCGGGGCACCCATCTCCAGGAGGCCAACGGGATGGCAGAGTAACCGGGAAGGGCTCCATGGGTCCCGGGCAGCCCTCCCCCGGGCGTCCGGGGCTCCCACCTCCAGGACGAAGGCATGTCAAAGTGCCCAGGGCGGGCTCCACGGGCCCCGGGCAGCCCTCCCCCCGGGCGTTCGGGGCACACATCTCCAGGAGGCCAACGGCATTGGCAAAGTACCCGGGAAGGGCTCCACGGGTCCCGACCAGGCTTCCCACGGGCGTCCCGGGCACCCTCCTCCAGGCCGACGGCATGTCAAAGTATCCAGGACGGGCTCCATGGGTCCCGGGCAGCCCGCTCCCGGGCGTCCGGAGCTCCCACCTCCAGGCCGACGGCATGTCAAAGAGCCCAGGACGGGATCCACGGGTACCGGGCAGTCCTCCCCCGGGCGTCTGGGGCTCCCATCTCCAGGCCAACGGCATGGCTCAATGCCCAGGACGGGTTCCATGGGTCCCGCGCAGGCCTCCCCCGGACGCGTCCGGGGCAACCATCTCCATGAGGCCAACGGCATTGGCAAAGTACCCGGGAAGGGCTCCACGGGTCCCGGGCAGGCCTCCCCCGGGCGTCCAGGGCACCCACCTCCAGGCCGACGGCATGTAAAAGTGCCCAGGACCAGTTCCACGGGTCCCGGGCAGTCCTCCCCCGGGCGTCTGGGGCTCCCTTCCCCGGGCCAAAGCATTCCAGAGTGCCCAGGACGGGCTCCACGGGTCCCGGGCGTCCAGGGCTCCCTTCCCCGGGCCAACGGCTTGTCAGAGTGCCCAGGACGGGCTACGGGCCCCGGGCGTCCGGGGCACCCTTCCCCGGGCCAGCGGCAAGTCAGAGTGCCCAGGACGAGTTCCACGGGACCCGGACGTCCGGGGCTCCCTTCCCCGGGCCAACGGCATACAGGAGTGCCCAGGACGGGCTCCACAGGTCCCGGTCGTCTGGGGCTCCCTTCCCCGGGCCAACAGCTTGTCAGAGTGCCCAGGACGGGCTCCACGGGTCCCGGGCAGTCCTCCCCCGGGCCAACAGCAGGTCAGAGTGCCCAGGACGGGCTCCACGGGTCCCGGGCAGCTCCATGCCCAAACCCATTTGAAAACCCGCCGCAGCGAAGGGGTTATAGGCGGCCATCTATTCGAATGCACAAATGCATGCTGTGACATCGCATTCCTTTACAGCGAGATGCCTTGGCATCGCAAGTCAGTAGATCAACTTGATCTAGAGGACACACAAACTAAAGGCATAATACAATCTATTTTTCAAACTCCAACCTGCGCAACAGGAGGGAAAGTGTTGATATACTAGCCCCTTCAGTGCTAATGACGGCTCCTGCTCGTCACGATTCCAGTAGGGAAGGTGTTGGTACATTCCTTATGTTGGAGCGCCATCTAGAGCAAGTCCGGTAGATAATGTGTTTGCAATAGTAGCGCGCAATGCTTTCCAATGGGGCGACCAGATTGCCGGGCTGACATGGAAGGCCTGAGGTCCAGGGGAGGGCGGCCTCCCCATCCCGGGCGCTGTCCTTGGTCCTGCTGCGTGGCAGGGTGCCCGGGACGGGGTCCTGGAGGGCCCGGGGAGGCTTCCCCCTGCGCCTCCGGGCTTGGGAGCCCAGGCTGGGTCCAGGGGCCCGGCCGGGCCCCGGGTCGGGTGCCACGGCCCTGGGCCCTGTCTCCCAGCCTGCCGCACTGCCAAGGGCCCGGAAAGGGGTTCCGGTGTGCCCGGGGAGCCTCCCCTTGCTTGGCTGGGTTCAGGAGCAGTGGCTAGGGCCCCTGAGGGCCCGGGGAGGGCGGCCTCCCCACCCCGGGCTCTGTCCTTGGTCCTGCTGCGTGGCAGGGTGCCCGGGATGGGGTCCGGAGGGACCGGGGAGGCGTCCCGTGCACCTCCGGGCTTGGGAGCCCCGGCTGCGTCCAGGGGCCCGGCCGGGCCCCGGGTCGGTTTCTCCGGCCCTGGGCCCTGTCTCCCAGCGTGCCGCACTGCCAAGGGCCCGGGAAGGGGTTCCGATGTGCCCGGGGAGCCTCCCCTTGCTTGGCTGGGTTCAGGAGCAGTGGCTAGGGCCCCTGAGGGCCCGGGGAGGGCGGCCTCCCCACCCCGGGCTCTGTCCTTGGTCCTGCTGCGTGGCAGGGTGCCCGGGACGGGGTCAGGAGGGACCGGGGAGGCGTCCCATGCACCTCCGGGCTTGGGAGCCCCGGCTGCGTCCAGGGGCCCGGCCGGGCCCCGGGTCGGTTTCTCCGGCCCTGGGCCCTGTCTCCCAGCCTGCCGCACTGCCAAGGGCCCGGGAAGGGGTTCCGGTGTGCCCGGGGAGCCTCCCCTTGCTTGGCGGGGTTCAGGAGCAGCAGCTCCCTGGCGCATACTGGAGGCTCCTGGTGGGCTAGTTGCCTCCCAGGGAATTAGTTACCCCTCTGCAAACGCGCCCGTGGGCTGCGCTGCAGAGAGGTGTAAAAAAGGGTGTGGCCTCATTACACCTCTCTGCAATGCAGCCCCCTGGGAAATACTGGAGGTTCCTGGTGGGCTAGTTGGCCCCCAGGGACCCCCAGTATGCAAGGGGAATTAGTTCCTCCTCTGCAAATGTGCCAGGGGGCTGCGTTGGTCACTTTTGTGACACAGCAGCGGTGCAAAAGATGCACCATGGTGCGTGTTATTTACAACGTGACGCATCTGGGAGATGCGTCACGTTGTAAAGCCCTGTGCCTTAAGGAGGCGTTAAGTGAAATCTACAAGATTTCACTCAATCACTTTTAGGCCAATGCTATATCAAAACCCTGCGCCTGATTGAAGCAGGCGTAAGGCTTGACGCAGCATTAGTTGAATGGGCCCCCCAGGAGCATTGCTGGAGCTGCATCGCGCATGCGACACAACTCTAGCAATGCGACACCTTTACGGCACAGATGCGTCACGCATCTGTGCCGTTTTTGTCCCATGGTGTGCCACAATATAAATGTGGAACATCAGTGGTGGCGCTTGGGTGGTTTTGCTTGTCGTAGGTTACTTGGCGCATCGCTGCTGATTTGCAGAGATGCACCATGTAACGTACATCTGCCTCATTGTTTCAGTCACTCTTTTACTTCACTTTCTTCAGCCACTATACTTCCTTTACCTCACTCATTTGCTCAGTCCCTTACTTCATTTTTGTCATTCATTTCATCTAGCCATTTATACACTACACATTCATTCAAAAGAAAGATGACACAGTGCATAAGAAATAGAGCTCTTTTTTGAAAAATTAGTTAGTTCTGAAAAAAACTTTTTTTTTGGTTTTGTTATTTTGTATTTTTCTTTTTTTTTTAACAACGTTTTATACTTTTTTGGGGTTTTTTGAAACGCAAACTGAAATCCTGAACTTCAAAAGTGTTCAACAGGAACAACCAAAAACTGAAATTTAAAAAAATTATCGCCTTCTTGTGCACACATCCTCCATGATGCGCTTTTCAACAAGCACAAGGCTTTGTTCAGAGTACACAAGAATTTTGTTGCACTTGTTGCACCTCATGTGCACCTTCTTTAAATATGGCCTCAGGTCCAGTTCGGCAGTTGAAGGAGATGGAGGTGTTGCCGATGAAGTGCTGGCCACAGCTGGTGGCATTTATGTGGCCAGGGCTCTAGTGGATGCCTTCGCAAACTGCGCAGGGTGCACTTGCCTCACATGTCTCATCATCGTGTGAATTGAAAATGAATATTTTTTCGAAGGGTTTCCCCTAGAAAGGACAGTGTCACAAATGGTGCACGTGACTTTAGGTGCATTCACCTTCTTTAGTCCTTCAGGATATCGAAAAAATTGCCAAATAAAAGATTCCTTCACTCGCCGTTGAGGAAGTCGATACTGTTCATCAGAATCAGATGATGATGATTCCTTTCTGGCTGCCATTTCAGTTATTTCTCAGAGAAGCTGGAGAGGGTCCTTCTTCCACGAGATTGAAACAGATAAAGAGGGAAATGGGTGGGGTTTTTGAAGATTCTAGAACTGAAACTACTACGAACCAATGAAAAGTGTTGTTTTTGAGTCACATGACTTGACGTGCGCGCTCGGGTGCGCGCACCCGGTCGCGCACGTCACTTTAAAATGACGGTCTGCCTGATTTTCATAAAAGTTTCAAAACGTAAAAAGGAGGCAAGGTAGAGACACCCTGACCTCCTAGACCTTCTCAAGGGGTCCCAGAAGAATCTCGACGGGTTGAAAAATAGCGGGGTGCGCGCACCCCGTCTCAAAATGGCGTTTAACTCGATTTACATAAAAGTTTCAAAACGTGAGAAGGAGGCTTGGTTAACACTTCCTGACCCCCTAGGTATTCTCAGGGGGTCCATTAAGGACCCCCAAGGCCCAAAAAATCCTTTATTTTTTTACAAAAAAGTTGCGGGGTACGTAGCACCCGGTCGCGCACGTCGGATAAAAATGGCGTTTTACCCGATTTACATAAAAGTTTCAAAACGTGAAAAGGAGGAAAGATAGGCAGTCCCTGACCCCCTAGAGTTTCTCAGGGGGTCCCAAAACAACTCCGACGGGCAAAAAAAACTTTTTTTTTTTTAAATTTGCGGGGTGCGCGCACCTCACAATTGAATAAAAAATAAGTCAAGTCATGTTACTCAAAAACAACATTTTTCATTGGTTCATAGTAGTTTCAGATCTAGAATCTTCAAAACCCCACCCATTTCCCTCACTATTTGCTTTATTCTCCTTGAAGAAGGACCCTTTTTGGAGCTGGAAGCAGAAAAAAGAACAGGATGGCAGAAAGACAAGAAACATCATCTTCTTCATCTGACTCCCACATGGAATATCGCCAGCCAGCTAAGAAAGGGAAATCTTCTTTTATTTGGAAGTTTTTTACTTTTCCTGAGCATCAAAAAAAGGTAAATGCCCCTAAAGTAGCGTGTACCCTTTGTGATACTCTTCTTTCAAGGGGAAACCCTCTTATAAAATACTCTTTTTCTATCCATACCATGGTAAGACATGTAAAAAATTTGCACCCTGTGCAATATGCCCAAGCAGCCACAAGAGATCTGGCCCAGCAGATTCCACCAGCTGTGGCCAGCACATCTACAGCTCCACCTCAATCGCCAGGAACAGCAGTAATGGACGTTAGGCCATATTTGGCACATGTGCATATGCGGTGCAACAAATGTTTTGATATTATTGTTTATGGAGAACAGAGCCTGAATCTAATTGAACGCATGATTCAGAATCATAAATGCTCTGAAAGGAGATACATTTTTTTCTATTTTTCATTTATTTTGTTCCGGTTGAACAGTTTCCTTGTTGCAGTTCCTGAATTTTCTTCAAAAAAAAAAAAAATATCTCAAAATTTTAAAAAAAGGAAAAAAAAATATAAAACAACAAAAGAAAAAAAACAGTTCTTTTCAGAACTCATTCAATTCTCTAAAAAGAGTTATATTCTTAAACACTGTGTCGTTCATTTTTTTGAATGAAAGCGTAGTGCATGAATGAGTGATTGAAATGACTGAGGGAAGGAAGGGACTGAGGGAAAGAGTGAGAAAAGGGGAGTATGGTGAGTGACAAAAGAGGAGTTGAAGAGTAACTGAAAGAAGGGGACTAAGGGTAGGGGAGTGAGTTAAGGGGACTGAAAAACTAAAGGAAGGGCAATAAAGAAAGGAGAAAAAAAACTATTTTCAGTGTTTTGATGTATTTAAATTCATAATTAAAAAAAAAAAAATTTACACATATTTTATTTAGGGGTTAGCATTTAAAAAACCTTGCAAATTCACAAAAAAAACATAGATTTTACACACGTTATAGTTAGTAATTACCATTTAAGAAACCTTGTAAATTCACTGAAAAAAACATAGGTTTTACACACGTTATAGTTAGGAATTAGCATTTAAAAAACGTAACAAATTCATTGAAAAAACCATAGGTTTTATATCAGTTATAGTTATCTGGACAATTTACTCATACAAAACCATTGAAATTCCCACGTTATAGTTAGTTGTACTCACTATAACTGCGCGCCCGCAAAGCACTGCTAATGACGTCACATATTACATCACTCATGACATAGTCAGTGACATCACTCATGACATCACTGATGACATCTCAAATGACATCACTGATGACATCATCCAGTGAATGTGTATCTTTCTGATAAAAAAATAAATATATTTTATATATGTCTACCTAAACATCAATGGAAAAACAAACGATTAAATTAGAGTTTAAATGGATGGGGTTTTTTAATTGATTGTAAAACTAACTTATTATATGTATGTTACTAAATATATGTATTACCAATTATTGTTTAAAGTTGTAAATATCTGTATCACTGTCTCCCTTTATCTATATATGGATGCTTAGGTTGGTAAGTAGCTACATGATTGTCTATATGGGTTAATATTTAGTTTTTTGAGTATTAGTATGAGTGTCTGTTAAGTTTGGTGGGAGGTATTATTTTGTGCATATATGAATGAATGAGTGCCTTACTGTTTGCATATGTTTTGAAGACAGCATGTGTGCACGACTGTATGGATGGATGAGTGTGTGTATGGGTGTGCTAGTGAGTGAATGACTGTCAGAATCATTTCTTTACGAGTAACTACATATGTTTTAAATTACTATAAGTAAGAATTGATGCATATAGGTAAGTATGTGTGAAAGTGAGAAATTGTAAGAGTTTCTGTATAACTACTTTTTTGTTCCTATAAGAGATAGTTTTAGTAAAAAAGTATGTGTACATTTCTGTAGAAGTAAGAGTAGTGGTGTATGTATAGCTGTATAAGCAAGTGTATAGTTGTTTTATAATTATTTTTTTTTTTTAGTTGTTTTATAATTTATTTGCTTGTGTGAGTATGTGTGTGAGTAACTCTAAGGATGAGTGTCGTTGTGTAACAAAATGTATAGATGAATGAGTATTTATGATGATTGAGTATGTGTATGAGTAACTATGTAGATATGTTGGTGAATGAGCGAATGTGTATGTAGATTTTGCAATTTCTGAATAGATTGTTGTAAGTGGAATTAGTTTCTCCATTGTTTTGTAATTATTTGATTGTATTTTTCAAAGTGTGTATCTAAACTTATATTACACTGAGAGAGAGTCAGCCATTTTTTAACAAGGATGATGTCATCAGTGATGTCATTTGAGATGTCTTCAGTGATGTCATGAGTGATGTCACTGACTATGTCATGAGTGATGTAATATGTGACGTCATTAGCAGTGCTTTGCGGGCGCGCCAGTTATAGTGAGTACGACTAACTATAACGTGGGAATTTCAATGGTTTTATATGAGTAAATTGTCCAGCTAACTATAACTGATATAAAACCTATGATTTTTTCAATGAATGTGCCAGGTTTTTTAAATGCTAATTCCTAACTATAACGTGTGTAAAACCTATGTTTTTTTCAGTGATATATATATATATATATATATAAAAATATATATATATATATATATATATATATATATATATATATATATATATATATATCTCATGGGATGCTGTCAGCATGAAAGTGAATAAAATAAGGTAGTGTGTTGGATGGCTCAGGAAGAAGTCTTTTTATTGGCTGTTGTTTAAAACAAGAAATGCAATACAGACATTGATATGCTTTTGAATCTGTGGAGTAAACCACTCTTGCTGTATCTCATTTGGAATTAGCAGGGTCCTTTTACAATGTGCTGTGAACCTACTGGTTCCACTGGGGTGCTAGGTACACTGACTTAAGACTGTATTGGCGTAAAGTGTTAAAAAGACAGAACATATTTTTGAAAAGTTGAGGAGTGATGACACATTGCAAGTAATGGTAAGTTTTAAGTGCCAACTCAGGAGATGGAATAAACTGTTGTGTAGTATTTAAATTTCTGAAAAATGAAGCTCAATATCAGTTTGAACTCCCGTTTATGTTCTTGATTATTCCACGATGATCGCGAAAACGCTGCAACAGGAACCTCATTTTAAAAGAGAGGGAAAGGGTTAACAGATGCTAACCCTTCGCAAGTGGAGATGCAGTAGTCTAAAATGAAAGACATGATTGCATTTCCTGCCGTTCTCATGATTATAGAGTAGAAAGTTGAAGAGGTTTCGATTTTAAACTTGCTTTATATGAGAGTTGTGTACCATTCTTGTGCTTAGTTTTCATAAATCTTAACAGTGTCCAAGCTATGCAGAAAGAACTAAAACAACAATATAATCTACAATCTAAATTCAGTGGTATTCATATAACTTTGTAATTATTTCACAAATGTACATTAGAAATGAAGATGGTTATGGGAGTTTGATTAAAAGGTGTATCGCAGTGATGACAAAAAATATATGAAATGCATTGTACCTATTAGAGGTTATGTGTTTATGAGGTTAGTGTTCAATGTTTTAGAAAGTAAGAGAAAAATAAATTAGTTCTTGTTTATTACATTGTGTATTTTATTGAAAAATAACAGCATAGTTTTGTGTAAAATTGTGACGAGTAACTAAGAATGTTTTAAATGTTTAAACATCATGTGCAGAATAGATACATCTGTCTTTTGCATACTGGGAGTTGTAGTACTTTTAGTAACATTATTAAACAGGAATAGTGTAGTGAGAAATAAAAGATGAGAACAGGTTGTCTGTCTGTATGTGAATTAGAAAGAAGTAATACTTGTTAGGAATGTTTTGGGAAGTGCTTGTCTATGTCGTTTTTAACTTATATGACCGTTTTGCAAATGCTTAGATGACGATATGTACATAGCTATATATACAGTGGGACTTGTGAGTTTACTTAAAGATTCAAAGAGGTATATATTTTGGGAAAGATTGCTCGAAGGTGCACACCTATTAAGAAATACCATGGTTCTCTATGTTTAGTAAGGCTGATGAAAATGTCATGTATATGGTAGGGGTAGTGATTTTCTTTAAACATGGTTTGTTTAAAATTGAGAAGGATTATTAGTGCAGAATGCTTAGAAAATGTTTGTGCTAGCTTCATTTTGAGTGTAACTTTTGTTTGAGATGTGCTGAATATATGTTTTAGATACAGAAGAAGTATTTGAGAAATGATGTGAGTATGCAATTTGCAAAACGTTTTGTGCTTTGAAAATTTTTAATATGTTGTTTTCCAATTTAGAAACTTACTGATGCATGTGCACGCTTAGTAACAAAGCAATGCATGCTTTTAGAGGGCTATGTATGCAAATTATATATAAAGTGTGATACCTTGATTTCACTCACACATAGCTCAGAAGAAAAGCATGTATACAGCTAAACAGGTAGTTTGATACTGACAGAAGGAGATAACCAATGAGTAAGAGATATAGTGACAACTGTTATGTATCTAACAGCAATGAAGGTACGTTCTCTGTCATTCAGGCAGTATTCAGACACTTGTGAAATCACCCACTACGCATGCAGTCATCAAATCAGTCATTCAGTATCGATGGAGTTATTCAATTATCCAGAAACTATGCATGTTCACTTGCAATCAGGCAGGCAGAAATTATGTAGTCATTGAAGTATGCAGTCACTACATACATTCATGTAATCACCTAGGTACTATCTATTGAGTTATGCAATTACCAAAGCTGTCACTATGCAATCATTATAATATTTGTGCAGAACCTATGCAGCCACCTAAATACCCATTTACAACCCATGCGGTCATTCAAACACTGAGGCACATGTGTGCACGGATGAAACATTCAGGCTCTACGAATGCACTCATGTAATTACGTAGAGAGTATCTTTGTAGTAAACCTATCACCCATCCAGTACCTATGCAGTCATTTAACTACTGAACCAATGGTTTTGCAATAATACAACCACCCCAGCAGTATACTTACATTTATCCAATCTCTCAAGCTTTAACAAGAGAATCATGCAGCCACTCAGACACTAATCATGCTCTCATCTAATTAGATTGGCACTACTGCTAAACGTATTCAATTCTCCGGGCTCTACCCATGTAGTTATGTAAGCATCCAGGCACTAGCTGTTCAGTCAACCAAAATGACATGGGCAGTATCCCATTGCTGAAACACCATTCATCCAATAGGCTAGGTGCTATGCATGTTAAATCCATTTATATATCACGCACAGATACTCAGAAGAGTGTCCCACGCGCCCTCAAGAAAAGGAACCACTAACCAAGGCACTATTCAAAGAGGAGAGTTTTTTACTTTTTTTTTAAGATCACTGAGTCTTGAATATTGTGTATGGCAGGGGAAGAGCATTCCAAGCCAAAGCAGCTTTGCGCACAAAGGCACTCCCACCTAGCCTCTGGCGTTTGAATCTAGGGGTCTGCATCAGGAGCTGAGAGTATAACCGCACCTTTCTCATAGTATTGTGGAAAACTAACCTCTTCTGGAGGTATGAAGGACCCCAGCCATATAAGGCCCTATGGGCAATAACCAGGGGTTTGAATTTTATTCGCACCTCCACTGGTAGCCAATGCAAAGAACGCAAGTGGGCACGCACACTACATCTGCGAGATATACCGTGCAAGAGTCTAGCAGACGAGTTCTGCACGACCTGCAGTTTATTCAGAAGGTAGCCAGAAATGCCTGTGTAGAGTGCATTGGCATAATCCAACCGAGATAAAATCAAAACACGAACAACCGTTTCTTTGGCAGGTTTAGGAAGAAGAGGCAAGAACTTTTAGTGTACCGAAGCAGGTCCCTGCCAGCTTTTTTGACCTGGGTAGAGAAGGTCAGATTGTCATTAAACCAGACCCCCAGATTGTTTGCCGCAATGCCCATAGCATTAGGCATGGGGAAACCAAGAGGCGGTAACCTCTCTTGGAAGTTAGATGGAAAAACACCATACAAGGGAACCTCTGATTTCTCCTCATTATATTTTAACTGTGCCTGAGCAAGCCAGCCGAAGACCGAGGAAAGACAGTGTTGGGCTGCAAGAACTGAGTCCTCTGCCCTTCCCCAGGAAAACAGGAGCTGGGTATCATCAGCATAGGCCATCACCTTAGCCCCTACTGACTCTGCTAAATAAATCAGTGGAGGAACATAGATTTTAAAAAGAAGGGGACTAAGGGATTACCCTTGTGGCACGCCAGTAGCTACCTGCTGAGGAGCAAAGGTACAAGGAGGGAGCCAGATCTGCTCAGAGCGGTCTTCCAAAAAAGATTTGACCCAACGCCAGACAGAGCCAGATATCCCAATCTCTGAAAGGTGATCCAGAAGCAAAGAGTGCGGTACAGTGTCGAATGCCGCCGACAAGTCAAGCATAACCAATGCCGCTCTTCCGCCGGCATCCAGACACCCGTGAATTGCTCTGTCACCTCCAGCAAGGCAGACTCTGTACTGTACGAGGTACGAAATCCTGATTGAGCTGGATGTAACAGACCTGATGCCTCTACAAAGTTGGTCAGTTGTTTGGTAACGACCTTTTCACAAACCTTGGCCAGCCTTGGAAGCAGTGATATAGGGGGATAGTTTCCCGGTATTATAGGGTCAAGAACGGCTTCTTAAGGAGGGGGAGAATTTGTGCCTGCTTCCAAGAAGCTGGAACACGACCTTCCAGCAGAGCCATATTAACAATTTTATTGGCTTCAGGGTTGATCGTATCCGCAACCGCTGCCAAAAGTCTAGCGGCACAGGGATCAGTCGGAGAGCCCAACTTCAGTGATTTAAGAATTTTGAGCAAGCAGACTAGCTCAATAAGCTCAAAAGTTGACAAAGTATTAATAGGAGTGTCAGCCAGCCAGCCAGACAAGTAGACCGTGGAAGCTGTATTACATGAAGTAAAACTGGTTTGAATAGAACAGATCTTATCCAGGAAGAATTTCGCAAGAGTGTTGCACCAAGTCATTGAGACTGGTGAAGTTCGAGCTTTGGCGCTAGGAGACATAAAACTTTGCATGATGGAAAATATTTCTTTAGAATTGTTGTTGGCCTTATCGATGCGTAAAGAAAAATAGCAACTTTTTGCGGCTGCTATAGTGGTATAAGCAGGCTGGATAATTTCCCACGAGAAACAAATGAAAAAGTGATCTGACCAGGTCACCGGCAAGGGCTTGGCCACCTGAATCGGAAAGTTAGAGCAAACGGGGTCTAAAATATGGTCCCCCTGATGTGTAGGATGGAAGATATGTTGTGAGAGATGAGCCAGATGAAAAGAACTGAGAAAGTCGGTGACATCTCTTGTGTCAGGTTGGTCAAGATGAAGATTAACATCTCCCAAAACCAGATAGCGAGAAATGCGTAAAGCTCGCTCTGCCACCGCATCTCCACATGATTTAAGAAAGACCTCAGAAGGACCGGTAGGACGATAAATAAGGGAGCCCCCTAGAGTGAAGTGAGGTGAGAACTGTATACTAAAGTCTAATGCTTCACACTCACCCCATACGATGGAGGCCTGACCATGTAGCACCCAACCCTCCTTATACAAAATAGCCAGACCGCCTCCTCTTCCAGTTGGGCGGTCTACGCGATAGAGCTTATAGCCTGGGGGTGTTGCCAATGCTATAATAGGATTGGAAGCAGAGTTCAACCAAGTCTCAGTGACAAACAGCAAATCCAAAGAATTATCAATGACCATATCAAAAACATCCATATAGTGCTTCCTTAAAGATCTTGCGTTAATAAGGGCAGCACTAATACACACAGCCTTTACAGCTCCATTGTGCAGATGGCCAGGGGGCCTGGCAGATATCCAAGTAAACACACACTCTGAGCCCACAGAATCCAATGGAGGGAACAGAGAGAGAAGCCATCCTGCGAGGGACACAGGGTAGGATGAAGAGACTCCAGTAACTCATCCGATAGATTAACAGCAAGAGGCAAGAGGCCCAACTCAGGCAGCATGACTGGCCCTGGCCGCTGACTCGGCGCGGACGGGCGCAGACGGGCTTGCCTTAGGACGCCTGCTGCGCGCGTTCGCTGAGCGTCTGAGTGGGGGCCATTAAATAGTGTTACCTAAGGATGGTGTGCAGCGTGCAGCGTGCAGCGACTTGAGCGCTGACCACAGAAGTCAAATGGCACAACAAAATGGCCACTGAGACCGAACCTGGTCTCAGGAAAGTGCAAGTGCAGAAGGAAAACGGAGTATGACACACTCCGAGCTCAGGAGAGCTAATGTGAATGTCAAAATACAAAAATAAAGCTCCCCAATGAATTCCCCAGTCACGGTTTTAATGGGCTCTATGCATGGGCTTAAACAATCATGTATCCACTATTCATGCATTAACGAAATCACCTATATACTATGTATGCACTCTTCCACTCATCCAGGTGCCAGAGATGCACTCATTTAATCATTCTACCATTATCTATGCATGTATTGAATTAATGAAGCATTAGTCATGCACTTGATGAATCATTCATGCTCTATGTATGCAGTCATCCAAACACCCAGACACTATTGTTATACTCATAGTCATCAGTGATGTCACTGACCATGTCATGAGTGATGTAATATGTGACGTCGTCAGCAGTGCATTGCGGGCGCACTAGTTATAGTTAGCTGAACTAACTATAACGGGGGAATTTCTATGGTTTTGTACAAGTGAAATGTACAACTAACTATAACGCCCCTGAAACTTATGTTTTTTTCAATGAACTTCTAAGGTTTTTTAAATGCTAATTCATAACTATAACATGACTGAAACCTATGGTTTTTTCAGTGAATTTCAAAAGTTTTTAAATGCTAATTTGTAACTATAATGTGCCTGAAACCTATGCTTTTTTCAGTGAATTTCAAAAGTTTTTTAAATGCTAGTTTCTAACTATGCCTACAGAGGTAGGACATGTGATGAAAGAAGAAACAACACAGAAAGAAGAAAAAGAAATGCAGAAAGAAGCAACAGAAGTCCTCAAAGATGAAGAAAAGTGTCGGAAGAAGGAAGACAAGCAGAAAGAACAAACAGAGGAGCAGAAAGAGGCCTGGTTGCAAAATCATCCTGTACCCTCCACTTTTTCAGATGGGTACTGGTGGTAACTGACACTGACTAACCAGTCCTAGAGACGGTGCTCTGCAAAAAGACACTTCGAATACAGTTAAAATACCTACATACACTAGGTAACACTATGCGTTGGGTTACCCCTGTGATTAGCATCACCTCCTCTGTAAGCCCCTAGTACATAATAGGGTGGGGGGATTAAAACTACCTCTTAAACGCCACAGGGCGTGTTTGCACACTGGTGAAGGGAGGGGGGTCCTGAGGTGACATGTGTGCAAACACGGCCTGTGGCACATTTTAATTTGGAGGATTAAGTCCCTTTAAATCATAAGGGTCCCTGGGGTCCAACTAGCCCACTAGGTACCTCCAGTCAGTGCCACAGAGCTGTGTTGCACAGAGGTGTAAAAAGGGGCACAGCCTGGACCACCTCTTTGCAACTCAGCGCAGTGGCAGTTACTGGAAGCACCTGGTGAGCTTGTTGGCCACAAGGGGCCCTCCGGATTGAAGGGGAATTATTTCCCCAACTTAAATTGTGCCACAGGGCGTGTTTGCACACGTCACCTCGGGCCCCATCCCCTCCCTTCCCCACTGTGTATACACACCCTGTGGCCATTTTAAGTTGGGAGATTAAGTCCCCTTAAATTCTGAGGGTCCCTAGGGTCAAATTCGCCCACTAGGTACCTCCAGTAAGCGTCATTGCAGAAAGGTGTAGAAAGGGGCACGGCCTGCACCACCTCCCTGCAACGCAGCACACCGGCGCTTACTGGAAGCACTTGGTGAGCTAGTTGGCCACAAGGGGCCCTCCGGATTGAAGGGGAATTATTTCCCCAACTTAAATTGTGTCACAGGGCGTGTTTGCACACGTCACCTCGGGCCCCATCCCCTCCCTTCCCCACTGTGTATACACACCCTGTGGCCATTTTAAGTTGGGAGATTAAGTCCCCTTAAATTTTGAGGGTGCCTAGGGTCAAATTCGCCCACTAGGTACCTCCAGTAAACGTCATTGCAGAAAGGTGTAGAAAGGGGCACGGCCTGCACCACCTCCCTGCAATGCAGCACACCGGCGCTTACTGGAAGCACTTGGTGGGCTAGTTGGCCCCCAGGGTCCCTCTGAATTGAAGGGGAATTTTTTCCCCAACTTAAAACGCGCCACAGAGCGTGTTTGAACATGTCACCTCAGGCCCCGTCCCCTCCCTTCACCACTGTGTAAACGCGCCCTGTGGCCAATCTAAGTAGAGAGATTAAGTCCCCTTGAATCCTAAGGGTTCCTAGGGTCAAACTACCCCATTAGGTACCTCCAGTAAGCGCCACAGAGTAGTGTTACAGAGAGTTGTAAAAAGGGGCATGGCCTCTGAACACCTTTCTGCAACGCAGCCCCCTGGCGCATACTGGAGATACCTATTGGTCTAGTTGGCCCTCAGGGACCCCCAGTATTGAAAGAGAATTAATTCCCCAACTTACAAATCGCCACAGGAGCCATTTGCACAATGGTGAAGGAAGGGGGTGTGGCCTGATGTGACATGTCTGCAAACACGCCCTATGGCGCGTTTCAAGTTGGAGAATAAATTTGTCCTCAATCCTGAGGGTCCCTGGGGGCCAACTAGCCCACCAGGAACATCCAGTATGCACCAGGAAGCAGCTCTGTGGCACTTATTGGAGGTACCGGGTGGGCTAACTGGCCCCCAAGGGATTGCAGGATTGAAGAGGAATTAAATCCTCAAATTAAAAGGCAGCATAGGGCATGTTTACACACATGTCACCTCAGGCCCTGCGCCCTCCCTTCACCACTGAGCAAACGCGCCCCATGGCACCTTTCAAGTTGGGGGATTAAGTCCTCTTGAATCCTGGGGGTCCCTGGGGTGCAACAAGCCCTCCAGCTACAGCCATTAAGCACCACAGAACTGCATTGCAGAGAGGTGTGACAAGGGGCGTGGACTCAGAACACCTCTCTGCAATGCAGCCCCCTTTGTTAACCCCAGTAATCAAGGGGAATTTTTTCCCCATCTGCAAACACGCCAGGGGGCGCGTTCGTAGAGTGCTGCAGGAAGGGGGCAGGTCCTCCAGCACGATGCTGGTCTTATATTATTTTATTTTTTAAGAAGGGGGGCTGTGTGGCCCCCCTTCTTTTTCTAATTTATTGGCCCTGGTGACCCCATTCCCCAAATCCTGCCCCCTAATTTTTTTTTTCTACTTTTGAAGGGGGCTGCGTGGCCCCCCTCTCCAAGCCTTAATCGGCCCCTGGGACCTCACCCTCCAGGTCGGCCTTTTTTTTTATTAAATTGTTGCAAATTTTGGGGAGGGGGCAGCGGCATCCCTCCCGGGCCACTTGTAGCCCCGGGGACCCCATCACCCGGGGCTGGCCCTTTCTGTTGGGGGCTGTGGGGGGGGTTCCCCAATCCCCCCACGGTCCCACCAGTTCCCCGCTTCCCTCGGGAGGCAGCATTGCTTTTCCACATGGGGAGCTGCTAAGATGCAGCTCCCCGTGTAGAAAAGCAATTTGTTTTGCATTTCGAAAGAGAGAGCAGGTTTCCCTATGGAAGGGCGGGAGCCACGAGGCTCCACCCTGCCATAGCAAACTACAGTGTCCCGGGGCTGGGCACCCAGGGACACTGCAGGTGCCGGCCCTGGGGGTGGTGGTTCCCAGGGCCACAACATGGCTCCAGGAGGGGAGCCACGTCGCCCCCTCCCACAATTTACAAAGCCCAGGGGGGTGGTGGTCCCCGGGGCTGGGGGGGTCCCTCCAATTTTACTATTTAGTGCCCTGGGGAGGTGGCAGTCCCCGGGGCATGTGGGGAGGGCTTGAGCACCCCACACAGGTTACTTTTTGTTTAAATAAAGCACAAATCAAGCCCCGGGGGTGGCGGTCCCCGGGGCTGCGGGGGGCCGTGAGGCCCCCGCATATATTGTCTTAAAGCCGCGGTGGCGGTCCCCAGGGTTTGGGGGGCCTTTGAGCCCCCACCCATATAGTTACGAAGCCTCGGGGTGTGGTCCCCTTGGCTGGGGGGCTGTGAGCCCCCTGCACATAATTTTCTAAAGCGGGTGGCGGTTCCCAGGGCTGAGGGGCCCCACTGGGCCCACATTACATAACAACATTGCTCCCGGGACTTGGCCCCCAGGGGGCTAAATAGCAACGAAGGGCGGGAGCCTGCGCTTCATTTTTTTTTTCTCAGGAGGATCCACGCATCCTGTGCAGATTTTGCTGATTAAAAAAAAAAAAATTGGGGGGGCCTGGGGGTCCTTGTGGGACCCCCTAAGCAGGCCTAGGGGGTTAGGGGGTTTCTACCCTGCCTCCTTTTTGCATTTTGCGCCTTAGTTTGACTGATTTCTTGTGCCTCGATTCTACCGAGGCAAAATATGGCTGCCAACACTTCCTGGTTTGGAGTGTTGACAGCCAATTAGCATAAAGCTTGTGATCGGGAGGGTGCACGGATCCTGCACGGCCATAGAGATCACTATTTTTATTCCTTATTTACACCATTTTTAAAAAGGTCGCTTACTGAGCCAAGCAGTACCTTTTTGCCAAATTTGGTGTAATTCCATTCAGCAGTTTTTGCTATAACAGTGTCTAAAGTTTCCTAAAGGAAAATTATTTTTTCACCATTATTTTTTTAATTTCTCAGGAACTACCCAACGGATTTACACCATTTCAAAATAGGGAGCTTTCTGAACCAAGGGCTACCATTTTGCCAAATTTGGTGTAATTCCGTTGAGCAGTTCAGGCTGTAGCCGTGTCTAGAATTTCCTATGGGAAATAACATGGGGAAAAC